>NC_077227.1:35692808-35715308 GCF_027887165.1 Monodelphis domestica
TTCAATTTCCTCATCAATAAAAGGAGGTTAATGATCCTTGTACGACCTACCTCCAAGATTCCTATAAAGAAAGAATTTTACAGATCAAAGTGCTTTAGGAATGTGAGTTATTATTATTAGAACCAGAACCCTCTGGAATCAGTTTCTATGACCTGGTTTACCCCTGAAAGCACCCACATTTGAACCAATTTTAACTGGGTTGAATGGGAATGTTTCTGAAGCGAAGGCAATATATTACTCATCTATGACCAGACTTGCCTCAAAGACTCTAAGAGGTAAAAAGTGTAAATATCATTATCCTCTTATGGACGGATGAAGAAACTGAGGCTTAGAGAGGGGAAATTTACCCAAAGTCATATAGCTGATGAGGTCACAACCTCATTTCAAATCTAAGGCTCATCTATTTGAAGGATTGGGATGGGAAGGAAGAACTGGATTTATTCTGCTTGACCCCAAAGGGCAAAACTACACGCAAAGGGTATGTGCTGTGGATATGAAAATGTAGGTTTGATATAAAGGAGAATTTTCTAATAATTGTTGTTGCTTTTGTTCAGCCATTTTCAGGCATATCTATTTCTTTGTGACCCTATTTGAGATTTTCTTAGTAAAGATACTGGAGTGGTTTGCCATTTCCCTTTCCAGCTTATTTTACAGATAAGGAAACTGAGGCAGATATAGTTAAATGACCTGCCCAGAGTCACCTAGCAATCGAGAAAGTATCTGCAGCTGGATTTGAACTCAGGTTTTTCTGACTCCAGGTCCTATGCTCTATACACTGTGCTACCTAGCTGCCCCCTTCCTAATGATTAGAGTTGCCCCAAAGTATGAGTTTCCTCTGGGAGTATTAGATTGCTCATCACTTGAGGTCTTTAAGCAAAAGTTGACACTCATCAGGGATGATGTGGAGGGAATTTTGATATAGACAGAACAGACTGATCAGAACTCTTCTTCAAGTTGCCAACAAAGGGGGAAATGATACCTTCCCAGAGAGGGAGAAGGGAGAGATTCTACCTTTGAGTGGTCAACAGACTCCTCTGTCATCCTGTGCTAGCCATGTGGCATAACCATGCTTCCTTACTTGGCTCAAAGCTCTCTCACTGAGGTTGCCCTCTCCCAGTGTTCACCTTCCCTCCAACCCTGACGAGGAGCTGGCTGGACTTTAAGGGGCAAGTCGTTCTTTTCCCCAACATGAATGTACCCCAAGTCATATGATCCCCTGTGCTGCCTACAACCTTCCTGCCAACCCCTTGGAATGTGCCTTTCTTCAATCCTCCTTCGTCCCCATCATTTTCTTTTGTGCCTCACTATGAATCCAGGTTCTGCTGCTTACTGGTTGAATTACCTTGGGAAAGTCACTGTAACCTCCCCTGCTGCCAGTCCCCCTTCTCCTACACTGTGTTTGTCCCTTGTGAAAGAAACCCCTAGTTATGTCTCTGCCTTTTTTTCTTTTCTGAAGTTTTTACTGATCCTTTCTATTTCTTATGTCACAACAAGTGCCCATGTATTATTCTTCCCAGAGCCATCCCATATAACAAAGAGTATTATTTTGGAGAGGGAAAAAATGTCAGCACAACTCGCTGATACATTAGAAAAAGTCTGAAAGCACCTATGGACCTTCCACCACCATGACGGAGCACATTGCAAGGTGGCTTCTTCTATCTTGTTATTTGGGTTTAACTTTGTCTTTATAATAGGGTGTATGGGTGCGTTTTTTTGTCTTTAATTAGATTTTAGTAACCATCAACAGGTTTTCATCAAACTTTTATTTTAGTAACCATCAACAGGTTTTCATCAAACTTTCTTTCTTCTTCTTCTTTCTTTCTTTCTTTCCTTTCTTTCTTTCTTTCTTTCTTTCTTTCTTTCTTTCTTTCTTTCTTTTCCTTCTTTCTTCCTTCCTTTCCCTTCCTTCCTTCCTTCCTTCCTTCCTTCCTTCCTTCCTTCCTTCCTTCCTTCCTTCCTTCCTTCCTTTCTTTCTTTCTTTCTCAAATGGCCAGATCTCTCAGCCCAAGGCAGAAAGAGGAACTTTGAACAGATTCAGGCCCGGTGATACCTTCTGGCTCTGAGCTGTTAGTTTGCTGTTCAATAATCTTACTTAAATAGAAAAATTAATGTTATATTTAAAATCACATTCATTTCTCAAATCATTCCCAGGACCTCATCACTTATAACAAAGAATGAAAAGGAAAGAGAGGAAAAAAGCAGTTCAGTTCAACTATAAAATTCAGTCTCTGATATAACTACAATAACAACCCTGATGAGGTTGGATGGAAAACAAAGGAGAGATGGCTATATAGATTGCTCATGAACTTGTTAGGTGATCCAGAAATGGGGAGACCTGAGAGCTAGGGACAGAGAGTGGGAAAAGGCAAACATGAGGTATTTTGGTCTTTTGTGGGGCGTCAGATCTAGGATCTTTATACCTGAATGAGTAAGTGGTGATATTCCAATTTTTCAATTGTATTTGGACTCAGTGGGAAGCCATCAATGTCCAGCTGCCATGTTTGTCTGTGGATGAATGAGAATGGCTGAGAGTGAGAAGGAGAAGAGAAAGATGGAGGGAGAAGTAAAAAGGGAGAAGGAGAGGGAGAGATCTCTTAGATATCTTAAGAGGAACTAGAGAGCATGGTAGCCCTGAGTAGACACAACTCTGATGAGGAAAAGGGGTTGAAATGTATGTATAAATTTATGTCAACACTTTTTTTAAACACCTTACTTTTCATCTTAGAATCAGTATTGTATATTGGTTCCAAGGCAGAAGAATGGTAAGGGTTAGGCAATGGGGGTTAAGTGACTTGCCCAGTGTCACAAAGCTAAGAAGTGTATGAGGTTGGGATTTGAACCCAGACCTCTCATCTTCAGGCCTGGCTCTCAATCCAATGAGCCACATATCTGCCTCTATGTATACACTTTCATCCTTCCTTCCAAGGACTCAATTGCTATATTGGTATTATGGAAGAAACTGGATTAGGGTTCAAATTGATTTACTTTCTGCTATAGGGTGAATGAGTTTGTTGGCCTTCATTCCTTTCCTTCCAAAAGAGGTTCTGGGGGTAACCTATGAGAGATCCCTAAAAGCTAGATAGGGAGAGGGTGATGGGCAATGCTAAAAGGGCTAACTATGCCATGAAATAGTAAGCTGTTATAAGGCACTGAATGGGCCTGATTTGTTCTTGTGTAAGGACAAGATTCTACTCCAATTCTAATTAATATAATACGATATAATTAATATAATACAAGGTTAAATAAAATTAAGTAAACTACACAGTTAAGTAAGTGTAAGGGTGGCCTTTCAGTTTCAGATGTGTGAACAAGATGGTTTACACCCTGTAATTTCTCTCTTTATGAAGTATGAACTCTTTTTAATTGAGTCAAGAAGGGAAAAGCAATGATTGCTTAAGCAATCAAACTAACCACATCCTCAGAGACTTTAAATAGAGATTTGTTTTTTTCCTTCCAGATCATCCTTCACTTCTGTGTATTTACATTCCCAATTAGCTATCCTCTTTTTTGTTTCTTTAATAAGACTTGCCACCATGGATTAAAATGTTTCTAGTCTGGCAATCTTTTTTCTGCTGTGTAAGTCATCAACTCTGCTTTCATAATTCCTATTTCTCTTTTAAAACATTCAGTAACATCCTGCTACAGTTTCCAAGCTCTCTTGGGAATCCATAGGATCCTTGACGTCCTCAGGGGTTGGGTGATTTTTTTTGTCTTAATGTTTATTCATAGATGTACTAATTCTATTATTTGTATAAGAGATCACAATCCCTTCTGCTACTATCTTTCCTTTTGGTTCCTCTGCTGATGTTCAAGATCCTTCATTGAGCTTTCTTTTTCTGAGATCTTTGTTAAGTATAGTCTTCTCTCTTATTTTCCTCTATTGTTCTCTTTCTGACTCCTTCTCCTTTGGTGACAGTTATTTCCCTGAGGGCTGGAGCCCAGACAGTCACAGCCTCCTTCCACACTGTGCAGCCTTGATTTCTTCCCCTCAGTGACTTCTTGGGGGACAGAGTGACAGAAGTAACCTCAGAGAGATGCTGAACCCTTTTCCTCAGGCTTAAAAGAGTGACAAATAGCCCGACACATGTGTCTTGCCCCTCTCCTACTATTTTGATGGAGATCTGTTGTGGCACAGAGTCTATTATTCTGCTATTATGGTCTGGGCAAATTCCTACCATTTGGATCTCGGAGGGGAAAGCACTTACATAGTACCTACTATGTGCCAGGCAGTACAATAACCATCTTCTACAACTATTTCATTTGATCCTCACAACAACCCAGATGGGTAAATGCTGTTATTATCCTCATTTTCAAATGGAGGAAACCGAGGCAGGAAGCGCTTAAAGAACTTGCTTAGAATCACAAAGTGTCTATAGCAAAATTTGAACCCAGGTCTTCCTGATTCAAGCCCAATACCCTTTCTATCCACTATGCCAGGTTTTTGAGATCCTTTCCAGGGCTATATCATCTTTCTTAGATGTAATTTTTAATTGCCATTTAGAGATTTCCATACCCATGTTTCCTTCATTATCATGGAGGTCAGGGAGAGGAATGTTGCCTTGTCTCAGTTAAGCTGCTACTTTCTCATTCAGATACTCTTTCTTTAGACTCTAAAGCTCTAAAGTTTAGAGGTTGACACTACAGAGTTATAACCAGGATAAGGCAACTGGGGCTTTGAACTGGGATGCTGCAAATACTTATACTCCTTCAGCAGATGGAAACCACTGAGCTCAACACCAAGAAGCTACTAGATGACCCACTTATTCACCTTCTGTTGTGTCCAGGTGGCCCTTCTCAGCCAAATCTCACCTGTTTCCCTCTCCATGGCCTTTGTTTGTCTATGAGGCAAAAGGATTCCCTCCCTGGGTTCTTTCCCCACCAGCATCTCCAATCCCTCTGAGGGGGCATCATTCATCCATCCTCTCTTTCCCAGGAGCTCGGTATTCTGATGTCTCTCCCAAGATGTCTCTCTCTCGGCAACCCCCGTTGAATTTCCCTCAGATGTCCCAACTGCTAGACACCTCTCTACAGCAGAGAGGAGGAATCCCCTCACTTGAGACAGCACAGGCATGGAAAGTGGGTCAGGTTCTTAGGGGATGCATCTGGGCGAAGGGGGCCTACTCCTTCTCGGTCTGTTCCTGAGGACTCTATTGGAAGGGGCCTCTTTATCTAAGATCCACAGTCCATGTTAGCCAGAGTTTAGCTCCCAGGTGCTGCCGGTTGCTGAGGTCTAATCCAATTTGTTACCGTCTCTTCCCAGGGCCTCTTGGGTGACTGCTTTTCCTTTCCTCAGACCCATGTGTCCCCGGGCAGAGTTGCCGAGGAGGGGGAATGCATCTTTCAGACACTCATGCTCCAATCTGCCTGGGAGCACCAGTTTGGAACCACTTCCAGATGCCTAATAATTTAATACTTACAATAACGATTGGGTACTTCAAGGATCTGTGATTTCAACAGTGAGCATCCCTTGTACCGATTCAGCTCAAAATCCCTCCAGACCTTAGCGGTCAGTTTTTGTGAGTCTTAGTAGGCAAAAAATCCATTCCCCTTTGGCTCACCTGGGATGATATAAGAGATCACAATCCCTTCTGCTACTATCTTTCCTTTTGGTTCATCTGCTGATGTTCAAGATCCTTCATTGAGCTTTCTTGGTTGGTTCAGAGCTAGAAGCATTAGAGCCTCAGGCATCATCTAGGCCCCTTATTTTATTTGCTTATTAAGCAATTTTATGAACTTAGTAATCATCAGCAAATATAAAGATTTCAATATACACAGAACAAAGAGAAGGATTATTTATGAAACTAAACCTTTCTCACATACAATTATTTAAGATTGTATTTTTAATGACCAAATAAAATATTGTTTCAAAAAAAGATTGTATTTTTAAAAAACCCTTACCTTATCTCTTGGAGTCATACTGTGTATTAGTTCCAAGGCAGAAGAGTAGTAAGGGCTAGGCAATGGAGGTTAAGTGACTTACACAGGGCCATACAGCTAGGAAGTGTCTGAGGTCAAATTTGAACCCAGATCCACTGAGCCACCTAGCTACCCCTAAAATTGTACTTTAAACAAGATATTGTATTGGAATAAGGTAGTGAAATATAATTCTATTGACTGTATATCCAGAATTTCCCATTTTGTGTATTTTTCTTGTTCTTTTATTATAGACTTATTTATAAAACATTTAAAGATACAGAAGAAAGCAAAAAGAAGTTCAGAAAGGGGCATAAACAAACAGGACCATCTCTCTCTCTTTATTAAGTAAGGAGGTTGTCTACCCCCAGCATGAGAATACTCCCCCTGTTAGAATGGGCAGATGAGAACAATTTGTTCCCATGGCCATGAAGGTGACTAAACCAGGCACCATGGAGTGCTGAGAGCTTGGTCATATGTGGAAGACTCCAAGGTCATCCACTGCATCCAGGGCCATCCATCGCCAATCATCCTGACTTTTGTCTTCCCTCTGAACTTTGATGACTCTGGAAGGGATAGTGAAGCTGATGACTTCATCCAAATCAGCCTCACTTAGATCCAATTCACATACAAGTCAAGACATCCCTGTGATGTCCTTGATCCTCTTTGGAAAATGAAGACCGAGTGAGGACACCGATCTTACGATCATAGACTTAAAGCTGGAAGATAGGGACCTGAGACCATCATTTTACAGGTGAGGAAACTGAGACCTAAAAAGGTGGATCTCATCAGCTTGCCTCCATGCAGATGATCCCCAGATCTATAAATCCAGCCCCATACTCTCCCTGGAGATCTAGTCTTGCAACACCTACCAACAGCCTCTTGGACATTTTGAAGTGAATGCCCCATGGCCATCTCCAACTCTCTTTCCCTCAACTCTTCCCTCTTCCAAATTTCCTTATTACTATAACTTGCACCACCATCTTTCTAATCACCCAAGTTTGCAGCCTCGACTCTTTGCTCATGTTACTTCCTGTACGCAACCTGTTGACGAGTCTTGTTTTGACTTGACAATAACTCTCCTCGACACTGCAACTCCTGGGTTCAAATCCTCATCACCTTTTACCTGGTCTACAGCAAAAGCCTTCTGATTGGTCAGCCTGCCTCGAGTCTCTCCCACCTAAAGTCTATCTTCCACTAAGCTAAAATGATCTTCCTAAAGCAGAGCTTTCACCGGGTCACTCCCTATTACCCCCTTACCTCACCCACCCCAATACATTCCATGGTTTCCCATTGCTTCCAGAATCCCCAAATGTTTGGCTTTTAAAGCCTGTCATAACCCAGCTCCTTCTTACCTTTCTGGTCCAATCACGGTTTATCTCCCCTTCCATATAGTTGAGGATTCCCTGCCACTGGCTTTCTTGCTGGTTCTCCCACCTGCCCAGGCTTGATGCCTCTTCATTGGCTGTTCCTTGTGCCTCTGGTACTCTTCCCTTATCTCCATCCCCTGGTTTCTCTGAATTCCTTCAAGATTCCCCATGTTCTGTAAGAAGCCATTCCCCAATTACTCTCTCTTCTCCCTCTTACCACTCCTACACACACGACAAAGACCTTCCCTCTAAGATCGTTGTTGATGTTCGATTGTGTCTGACTCTACATGACTCCATTTGGAGTTTTCTTGGCAGAGATACTGGGGTGGTTGGCCATTTCATTCTCCAGCTCATTTTACAGATGAGGAAACTGAGGCAAACAGGGTTAAAATGACTTGTCCTTGGAGATTACCTTCCATCTCCTCTGTCTATATCTTGTTGATATAAAGTTATTGGCAGTTCATCTTCTCCACTAAACTTGGTGCTCCTTAGGGGCAGCATAGACTATGTTTTTGCCTTTCTTTGCACTTAACCTAGGGTCTGGCACAAAATAGATGCTTAGTAAATGCTTGTTGACTGATTGGTTTCCTGCCCAAGTTCACACAGATAGTAGAGTCTGGATTTGAACTTGGGTCCTCTGATTCTAAATCTGCTGCTTTTTCCTTTCTTAACACAGTCATTTACCTGCTTTCCCTTCTTTTATAGATGAAGCCTGAGGCCTCTGAGGTCCAGAGAAATGAGCTACCTTGCCCAAGGTCATAATGGCTCTTGGATGGCAGCCATAAAATTTGTCCCCAGGAATATATATGTGTATATGTATATATAAATATATAAAAATACCCATTTAAAACCCTTACCTTCTGTCTCAGACTCAATACTGTGTATTGTGTATAATACAGTTCTAAGGCAGAAGAGTGGTAAGGGCTGGGCAATGGAAGATAAGTGACTTGCCCAGGGTTACACAGCTAGAAAGTGACTGAGGCCAGATTTGAACCCAGGAGCTCCCGTCTCTAGTCTAGGCTCTCTAACTGAGCTACCTAGCAGCCCCCATAGGCCCATATTTAAAGTCCTTTGGACTTCTAGGACCTCCAAAAGATTATACACCATTGACACAGCCTGAGAGAACTCAGGGTTCCTCCCATGCTATAATGAGAGGTCTCAGAAAATGATTGGGATGCTGGCCACTATGGAGAGGAAGTGCATCTCCACCCCCCAGATGTCAGGGCCCTGGAGCAACACCCTGTTTTTTCTGTCTGGTTATAGCTCTGCCTGTGAACTAGGAAGCATCAATATTTTTATTCCCTTCTTTGAACAGTTGAGTAAACAGTTTCAGAGAGAAGTGACTTATTCGGGTCACATAGCTAGAAAATGTCAAAGGTAGGGTTCTAGCCCAGATCCAGGGCTCTTATCATTAGATACATATGATTTAGATCTATAACATATATCATGTATGTGTTTATGTATTTGTGTATGTGCTTTGTCACCAAATACATATAACATGGCTTTCTAGGGTCATCCATTGGGTGCCTATAAGAAGCCTTGGAATTCTAGAAAGCTCCTTTTCCAGAAATGTTGACATCACTCTGCCCATAGATTACTAGATTCAAAATTCCAAGACCTGAATCTGAATTTGAGTTCCAGCTGTGTGACCTTTGGAAGCCATTTCTTTCTTTCTTCCTTTCTCCCTTCCCTTCCTTCCCTCCCTCCCTTTCTTTCTTTCTCTCTTTCTCTCTTTCTCTCTCCCTTCCCTTCCTTCCCTCCCTCCCTTTCTTTCTTTCTTTCTTTCTTTCTTTCTTTCTTTCTTTCTTTCTTTCTTTCTTTCTTTCTTTCTTTCTTTCTTTCTTTCTTTCTTTCTTTCTTTCTTTCTTTCTTTCTTTCTTTCTTTCTTTCTTTCTTTCTTTCTTTCTTTCTTTCTTTCTTTCTTTCTTTCTTTCTTTCTTTCTTTCTTTCTTTCTTTCTTTCTTTCTGTATTGGTTCCAAGGCAGAAGAGTGGTAAGGGCTAGGCAATGGGGGTTAAGTGACTTGCCCAGGGTCACACAGTTGAGAAGTGTCTGAGGTCAGATTTGAACTTAGGACCTCCTGTCTCTAGGTCTGGTTCTCAATCCACTGAGCTACCCAGCTGCTCTCCCCCCCTCCCCCGCCCCCTCACCATTGGGGAAGCCATTTCTAAATTCTGGTCTTCAGCTTCTCCATCTGTCAAATGAAAAGACTGATTTAAGTCAGATTTTTAACCTTTTGTGTGTATAGTGGACCCTTTTGGCAGTCAGATGGAACCCATGGACTCCATCTCAAAATAATGGTTGTTCATTATAGTCGTAAGTGAAAGGAACACCAGATTTCAGCTAGAAGATAGTGAAAATTCAAGCTATATTCCCCCCCCCCATCCAAGTTCACAGAACCCCTGGAATCATAACCTCAGCTTGAGACCCTCTGGCTTGGATGATCTCCAGCATCCCTTCCAGAACCAAAGTTCTGTGGTTCATCTGCCCATTCCCCTGAATATCCATTGCCTCTTAAGTTCTTCAAAGACTTCTGGGACATTTGGGTTTAAATTTTGATTCAAAAACTTACTAGTAGGACCCTTTGGGCAAATTATTTTTCCTCTCTGACCCTCTGTCTCCTTATCTATAAAATGGGGACCATTTATATACCCATGTATTAGATATATATATATTTATTTATCCATTTTAATATGGATTCTACCTATCTTACAGGGCTGAACAGAGGATAAAGCATTGTAAATCTTAAAAAGCTATGAATGTGTGAGTTACTAGTATTATTGCTATGACTTATTCAAGATTCTTGGTTCTTCTAGCAAGACCAGCTCCCCATGATGTCATATTTTTGTAAGATTCAGGGCAAAGCATATATTCAGGAATCAGGAAATGAAGAGGTCTTGAGTGGATCGCTTCCCCCTTCCCACTCCTCTTCCCCCTAATTAATCAAGCCAGTGCCCTGATTGCAGGCACCTAGTTCCAGAGATTGTCTCATTGGGACTGCTGGCAGTTTGGCCTTTCACAAAATATCAGGGTCAAAAGTAGATGAAGCGTGTTTCACACTGACAGCAGGAAACATCAGCCCCTTTGGGAGAATTGGGAAAACAACTCAGAAACTTGTTTTGCTGTAACTGGAAACCGCCCAGGGTAATTGTCTGGCCTTTGTTCTCCCAGGCTGGTTTGTGGGCAAGAGCTCAGCTTGCGCTGCCTGTCCCCAAAGCAGGAAAATCTGACTGAATGGAAGAGATTTAGAAGCCTGTTCCAACACACCTGAACCTTCCTTTGTTAAATTAAAATAAAAAAATCTGAACCCCGCCCAGATCTAGGCTGCTCCCCAGGCTCTGCCCTCATCCCTCTCCTTCTTCATTCTAGACCCTGTCAATTGGTGATCTCATCCATTCCATGGCAGCTTCAATTATCACCTCCATGCAGATGACTTTCAGAGTTGGGTTTCCAGTGCCCATCTCTCCCAATGGCTGCAGACCCAGATTTCTAACAGCCTTTGGATATCTCTACTTGCACCTTGGGCTGACACTTGGAGCTGAACATATCCAAGGCTGAGCTCATCATCATTTTGTTCTCTAAGAAGACTTCTGCTTCCTCCCTCCTTCTCATAATAACTTCTCTCTCCCTGCTAATGGTACTGATATCATCCCTCCCACTCTCTCTGATTTGAAACTTGGAGTCATCTTTGACTTTTCTTTCTCCCTCACCCCATCCATCCATTCAGTTGCCAAGTGGTGTTGATTTCACCTTGGAACTATCTCTCCCATCTGGCCCCTCTTATCCGCCCTCACTAAGACCACCCTCGTTCAGATCCTCAACTCTTCTCAGATACACAGCATGATACAGTAGGAAAGGCATTGGTTTGGAAATCAGAGAAGCCGAGTTCTGATCCTACCCCTGTCATTTATTATCTTTGGGATCTTTTTTTTTTTACTTAAAATTTTTTATTTAATTAATTTAGAATATTTTCCCATGGTTAAATGATTCATGTTCTTTCTCCCCCCTCCTCCTATCCCCCTCCTGTAGCTGGGTTTTACTTGTGTCATTGATCAAGACCTATTTCCATATTATTAATATTTGCACCAGGGTGATCATTTAGAGTCTACAACCCCAATCATATCCCCATCGACCCATGTGATCAAGCAGTTGTTTTTCTTCTGTGTTTCTATTCCCACAGTTCTTCCTCTGGATGTGGACAGCATCTTCCTCATAAGTCCCTCAGGATTGTCTTGGGTCATTGCATTGCTGCTTGTAGAGAAGTCCATTACATTCGATTGTGCCACAGTGTATCAGTCTCTGTATATAATGTTCTCCTGGTTCTGCTCCTTTCACTCTGCATCACTTCCTGGAGGTCCTTCCAGTTCACGTGGAATCCCTCCAGTTTATTATTCCCTTGAGCACAATAGTATTCCATCATCAACATAGACCACAATTTGTTCAGCCATTCCCCAATTGAAGGGCATCCCCTTGTTTTCCAATTTTTTGCCACCACAAAGAGTGAGGCTACAAGTACATGTCTTTTTCCTTGTTATATCTTTGGGGTATAAACTCAGTAGTGCTATAGCTAGATCAAAGGGTAGGCAGTCATTTAAAGCCCTTTGGTCATTACCTTTGGGATCTTGTACAAGTCACCAACCTTTCTATGGCTCAGCTTCAGTCTGGGTTAGAATCTTGTCCCAAAGAGAAACTTAAGATACTTTAAGGTAATCAAGGGAAACAATGGGGTTAAATTGATTACTAGCAAGAATGTGATATCTAAGATGCTTAAGCTATATATGATACCTGGAGTACCTAAGATACCAAAAGTACTTAGGATACTCAGGATACTGAAAAGACTCAAGAACTTTATCACAATTAGGGCAGTGAACTGGGGAATCTATAGGCACAGTAGGGAATAAGTTGAATATAATGGGATGATATTCCAAAATAAATCAAGGGTCATCAAAAAATGACCCAGCAATACCACTACTAAGTCTGTATCCCAAAGAGATCAAAGATAGGGGAAAAGAATGATATGTAAAAAATATTCATAGCAGCTCTTTTTGTGTTGTCAAAGAACTGGAAAATGGAAGGGGATGTCCATCAATTGGGGAATGGATGAACTAGTTGTTATATACTTGTAAGGAAATACCGTTATGTCATAACAAAAGACAAACAAGACCCAAAACAAAAAACCCCAAACAAAACAAATAAACAAACCTGGAAATATTTATATGAAGTGATGCAGTGAAGAGAGCAGAAACAGAACATTGGATGCAATAACAACAATAATGTATGATGATCAGCTCTGTGAATGACTTAACTATTATTAACAAGGCAAAAATCCAGGACAACTCAAGAGATTCATACAAAAAAAGACTATCTGCCACCATAGAAGGAACAGATGGAGTCTGAATGCAAATTGGAACATATAATTCTTTACTTTATTTCTTTCATGGACTTTTCCCTAGGCAATGTAGGCAATATGATTAACATGGAAATAGGCATTGTATGATATTATAAATACAACCTATGGCATATTACCTACCTTCTTGAAGAAGGGAGAATGATGGGAGGGGGAGAGAGAGAGAGAGAGAGCATGGATCGCAAAATGTCAGAAAAAGCACCTTTAAAATTGTATTGACCTATAATCTGGAAAAAAAACAGAAATTTATTACTAAAAAAATCTTGTCCTAGACATTTACTAGCTGGATAATCCTAGATAACTCATTTATCTTTCCCGGGCCTTATTTTCCCCATCTGTAAAATAAGTAGGTGGGGCCCTTTGACCTTTAGTTAGTTCCGAATCTATGATCCTTCTCTGGGACTCAGTTTTCTTATCTGTAAAATAAGGAGGTTGGGCTAGATCAACAATCAAGCCTTTATGAGAAAAAAGCAAATTTTGCAAAATTGCAGAAGACAACCAAGACTACAAAGAAGAGATAAGAGAATTTGCCCCCACCTCATGCTTTTGTAAATGAGAGAGGTCCCACACATGCTATGTTGCACATAGTTTTAGACTTTCAATATACTGATCAGTTTTGCTGATTTATTTTCTCTTTCTTTTCTTTTTTTCCTCTAAAAATATTATTTTTTATATTGGATGGATGCCTCTCTAGAAGGAGAGGAGAAGGAATAATGCTGAGGAAAGTCTTGGTGATGTAAAAAAGCAAAAGACATCAACACAAATTATTTTAAAAAACAAAGTTATTAAGTCCAAAGTTATTAAACACTGTTCAAAGTGCTGGAGATATAAGAAAAATTGAACTATTCCAAAAATAGTCCTTCGAGCTCTAAATCAATGACTCTGTCATCCTGAGCCTTGACTTAAAAAGAGTCAGAGGCACCTGTGTATTCAATCCCATGTTAGATACCAGTTGGATCATCACAGCCTGGTTCTCAACCCACTAAGCCATCTAGGTGTCCCTGAAGGAGGGATTTTTATTGGGCCTTGAAGGAAAGCCAAGAGGCAGAGATGAGGGAGAGGCTTCCAGGCAAATGAAAATGCCCAGGGTCAAGAGGTGGAGAGTGTAAGGAACAACAAGGAGGCCAGTGTCATATGCATTTCAGAGTACAAAGATGGCAAAAAGGGGAGAAGGTGTAAGAAGCCTAGAAAGGTAGGAAGAGGCAGAGAGGCAGAATTATGAAGGGCTTAGAAAGACAAACAAGTTAAGTCTGGAGATGGGAAGTCCTGGGTTCAAATGTAGCCTCAGACACTTCCTAGCTGTGTGACCTTGTCAGAGGTGTGATGTTCAGGTCTTGGAAGGTAAGAGTACCACTATAGTCCATGTTGGTCAAACCAGACCATATCTTCAATATTAAGTCCTCTTCTGGCCACCATATGTAATCGGGAAGGGCAACGACAAGTAGGAATATATCCAGGAGCAGGTGATTCATTCAGTAAATGGCTTATATGATGACTATTTGTCATCCCCAGGAAGATTTAGCCTGGAGAAAGGAAGGTTTCACACAGAAGAAAAACAACTGCTTGATCACATGGGTCGATGGGGATGTGATTGGGGATATAGACTCTAAACAATCACCCTAGTGCAAATATCAATGGTATGGAAATAGGTCTTGATATAGTGATACATCTAAAACCCAGTGGAACTTCTAGATGGCTATGGGAGGGAGGGTGGGGAGGAGGAGAGGGAAAGAACATGAATCATGGAACCATGGAAAAATATTCTAAATTAATTAATTAAATAAAATTGAAAGAAAATTTTAAAAAAAGAAAGGAAGTTTTCATAGGATGATAGAAGTCACCTTCAAGTATTTGAAGGTTTATCAAGTAGAAGAAAGATCAGACATGGCCCCTGAGGGAAGAATCAGAGACAATGATTGGCAGTTGCAGAGAGGAAGATTGCAACTTCTCATACTTGCTAATAATTAGAGCTGTTCATGAGTGGGGTGGGCTGCCTTGGAGGTCTTCAACCAAAGTTGGAGGACCCTCTTTTTAAATATGTTTTAGAAGAGACTCTAGATGGTTCCATCCAATCTTTCCTCCTAAATTCAGTGACCCAGTTCTGCCAGATCTACTAGGGAAGAACTCAGAAAGTATTATCAAGGATCCAGTTGTTGCTTAGCCAGGACCCCTGAGCTATCATTGTTCTTTGCCCCTAAATTCTTGCTTCCAGCATGGTCCAGGATACAAGACTCAAGAGGACATCTAGGTAGATTAGTGGATTGAGAGCCAGGCCCAGAAACAAAAGATCTTGTATTCAAATCTGGCCTCAGACACTTACTAGCTGAGTGACCCTGGGCAAGTCACTGAACCCCCATTGTCTAGTCCTTACCACTCTTCTGCCTTGGAACCAATACACATTATTCATTTTAAAACAGAAGGGAAAGGTTTAAAAAAGAAAAAGATACAAGATTTGCTCCAAAAACACATTATAGAGAAACAAAAGAGCAGGGAAAGACCTCCCAAAGCCACACTGGTTCACTCAAAGGGTTGAACCTGCTTGTCTTCTGCCAAAACAATCAGTTCTGCAGCCATAGTATGGGGCCATTGCAGGAACGCCAGCCCAGAGGACTGGGATCTTTTCACTTTTATGTATTCATTGGGGCAGGAGAGAGGCTGGAGCCCTCATTAGGGCTATCGACAATAGCTGCTTCCTTTCTTTCCCCACAGTTTAATTGCTTCAGCTCTCAGATTGTGGTCACATAAGAATCTTAAGCTCAGATGGTTTCCAAATGGACCTTACTGCCAAGCCATGATCCTCCATGATCCTCTACCCCATTCACTTTTTACCCATCCTGAGTCTCTACTTCTCCTTTCTTATGATGCCCAGATCCTTGGTCCATCCCTCTTCTTCCAGCCTGCCCCCTTCCCTCTGTCTTCTTTGGCCTCCCACTCTAGCCCTTACTTACCTTTTGGTTCACTCCTTTGGCGTGCCAGTAGCCAATACCCTAGAATTCCTTGGCTCACTTTGGTACGCCCCTAGTCAGTACTCTAGAATCCATTCTTGCACTTTGGTATGTCACTAGTAAAGCCTCGAGAGTTCCCTTTCTCATTGACGTGAGGCTCCTGCGAACCTGTGAATATCCCTCTTAGGTAACATCCACCATCAAATTTCTCAGCTCTTGCTTCAAAGTCTTCTGAGGACCACAAGAGATAATCATAGCTAGGATCGTCTGGGTAGCACTGGAACTTTAGGCTTTAGAGGTTATGCAATGCAGTCTCCTCTTTTTATTTCTAAGGAAGCAGAGTCTCAAAGGGAAGGAAATAACTTGTCCAGGGTTCAAGAGAAAAAGGGACAAAACCAGAATTTGAATATAGGTCCTCTATCACCAGATCCATTGACGTGATTGCACCCATTACAAATTTATATAACCTTAGCTGGGAAGACCTGATTTCAAGTCCTGCCTCTAACATCACTGAAAGCATGGGGGAGTCCCTTAGCTTCCAATGTCCCAGAAGAGTTGAGGGAAGGGATTCCTTATACTGATGAGATCACATCTGGACCAAAACCAAACACAGACAACGCACCTCTGTTGGGCCCTTTGGATTGCTCAATTATCCTACTTCATCTATTTCAAATCCTTTTTTCTCCCCTCTCTCTACTCTCCCACCATACAGGTGGGATGATAGCTTCCTACTTCAGAGAAAAAACTTGGGCTACTCAGTTAAATCTCTACATGTCCCCCTCCTCACCTCAAAATGTCACCACATGTTATTTTTCCCTCTCTCTGAAAACAGAAGGAAATTCATCCCTACTTTTCACCAAAACTAAGCCTTCTGGCTACTCCATTGGACCTTTCCTTCCTGTCTCCTTCAGAACTGAACTCTTGTCATCTTCATTCTCTTTATGCATTGTCAATCCCTCCAGCTCCAAGGACCCTTACTCCTCTGTCTACAAATATATATGCATACACACACACACACACACACACACACACACACATATATATTTAAAAACTTTTACCTTCCATCTTGGAATCAATACTATATATTGGTTCCAAGGCAGAAGAGTGGAAAGGGCTAGGCAATGGGGGTCAAGTGACTTGCTCAAGGTCACACAGCTGGGAAGTGACTGAGGCCAGATTTGAACCCAGGACCTCCCGTGTCTACAAATATATTAAGAATGTCTGAGATAGTTTTACCAGGTTATGACCACTATACATGCTACAGTTTTGGTTTTTTTTTTGAGCCTCAGGTGAAAGTTAGATGAAAAGTAGACACCAAAGGTAATGAGTTGAAGACAAGGTAGAGTTTCTTACAACAAAAATAAATTTAACATTGATAAAATAACAACTTTTGAAAAGGTGAACAGAAACAGAAACAGAAACAGAAAATTACATGTTCTTAATATTATTGATTTGAAAAGATCCTTTAATTTGTGATTCGCTTAAACCTTTAAAGAAATTGCACTTTCCAGGATTATAGATAATCCATCTTGAATTCAAGATACATTAATGTTTATTACTATGTAGAATGTCATTGTGCATAAAGTTTCATATAACTTGTGATATGAGTTTAATTGTATTTAGTTATTAAAATAATAAATCATGTCAAAAGAACATGCCTCTACAGATGAACTAAGTGTGGATTCTTGAAGATATTTAATAAAGGTGGAGAGATGTGTATAGTATATTTTCCTAAATTTTTCTTTCTTTTATTGTGTTCCATTTACTTGTCAATGTTTTGTCAATAAAAGCTAACTCCTACTATAAATGCACACACATGTATGTTTATGTATAAAAAATAAAACCTGGATAATTTTGAGGAGAGAGGAAAGACACTAGTAGCTGGAGTATCAGCAAAGTCTTCGTGTAGAAGGTAGTGTTTGAGCTAAGTTTTCTAACTGTATTTTCCAGGGACTCTTATCTTGCATTTTTCCAACATGTTCTACCTCCTTCCCAGATTATCACTCTTAGCATTGTAAAAATGGAGATTTGCACCCCAGACTTCAATACCCAGAAGTCCTTGTTACTTCCCAGAATTCCCTATAATCTCACCTGGGTCTCCACCTGGGCGAGATCACAATTTAGTATTTAATGGGCTCTCTGCCTCCTAAGACGCTCTCTCTCTTTCTGCTTCTAAGCACATGTGTCTCTTTACTTGGCATGCAAGATGTAGTAAGTGGCTGTGAATTGGCTAATCAGCCCTAGGCACGTGCTTTTCTTATTTTGTATTTTCTTTATTCCTTGATTTCTAATAATATTTAATAAATCTCATAAAATATAATACTTTTAGTAGAGAAACTAAATTAATTTTTACAGCACTCCAGTCTTCCTAGTCTCCTCTTTTTTCAATACTAAACTTCTTAAAAATATCTACTTCTTATGCTTTCTTATCCTCACTATTCTCTCTCCCCACACCCACTTTGTACCCTATCTTCCATCTCCACCACTCTATTGAATCTGTTCTCTCAGAGGTTACCAAGAAGGTCCTTTTTTTCCCCTGCAAATACAATAGCCTTTTTATGTCCTCCTTCTCTGCATCTTTTGACGCAACTTACCACCCCTTGCCACTGGACTCTCTTGTTCCCCTTAGACTCTGAATCTGTTGCTGCCCGTCTAATGACTTCATGTGTCTAGCAACTCACCATCTCCCTCATAGTCAGTTAAGGGTTTTGACCTACTTGATCATCTTCTCCACCATGGTAGTCTTATTCATAGAATCGTAGACTTTCAGAATTGGAAACCGGCCACAGAGAACATCTAATCCAATCCAAGCCTGAACAAGATTCTCCTCTCTAACATGCCCAACAAAAGCTTATCCAAATTTTCCTTGAAGACACCCTGAAGCCACCATCTCCCCAGGCAGCCTTCTTACTCTTTAAACGCTCTGATGGTTAAGGATGCCTAAAGCTTAAGCCTCTGAAATTTATACCCATTGCTACTAGTTGCCAAATATAATCTTACACAAAGGAGTCCTTTATGTACTTAAAGGCAGCTATATTGTCCTCCCTGTAGTCTTAATATCCCCAATTTTGTCAGCTAGTCTCCTACGTCATGACCTTGAGGACCTTCAACTTCATGGTCACCTTCTCCTGGATATTCTCCAGCCAAAAAATGTCCTTCCCAAAATGTGGCAGCCGATATTTCTGCTGTAGTCTGATCAGGGCAGGCCATCCCTTCCTTAGTTCTGGGGACAGGAGACTTCTTTTCCTGGTGCTCAAGATCACATTAGCATTCTAGACTGCCATATAATATGGGAGACAGTGGTTGAGCTTACAGGTCGTTCTTATCTCCAGATCTTTTTCATTCAAATTGCTTTCTAGTTGTGCCCCATCTTGGAGTTATAGATTCATAGATTTAGAGAGAGAGGAGACCCCAAAAGTCATTGAATTCAACCCTCTGATTTTACATATATGGAAACTGAAGCCCAACAAGGTGAAAAGGCTTGTTTGATATTTTAAAAACATAACACATGGAATTAGTATCTCAAGCATGATTCAAACCCAAGATTCCTATCCCAGTATTTTCCCCCTTGGCCATGCTACTTTCCAAAAGGAACAAAAAAGAGCTATGAGGAGTAGAACAAGATAGCATTGTATACTAAGAAGGAAATGCAAAAACCAAAGAGTGGAAATATGGTGGAGTTCGTTTGGGTGAAGATCAAAGGAGGGAGAAAAAGGACTTGATATTGTTATAGGAGTGTATTTCAGACCACCTGGACTAGAAGATGAAATAGAGAAGATGTTTAGAAAAGAGGTCATAAACCTGGCGGGGAGGTATGTTATGGTAGTGATGGAGAACCTCCATTATGCAGGTATCTATTTATATTCTTTCTCTGCCAAAAGAAGAATAATTGATAAATTCTTGGCTTTCCCTAATGGTTATAGAAATGGAGAAAATAAAATATCCTGTGTTTTTTAAACCCTTACCTTCCATCTTAGAATCAATACTGTGTATTAGTTCCAAGGCAGAAAGTGGTAAGGGCTAGGTGATAGGCTTTAAGTGACTTGGCCAGGGTCATACATCTAGGAAATGTCTGAAGCCAGATTGGACCCCAGGATCATACAGCTACTAAGTGTCAAAGGTCAGATTTGAACCCAGGATATCCTGTCTCTAGGCCTGGCTCTCAATCCACTGAGCCACCTAGCTGTCCCCTGGATCCTGTTTTTTTTTTTTAATTTTCCAATTCTAGAAAATGATTGCTATTCCTAGCAAAAATCCAGAGATGTATATTGTAAAATATTTGTGTTTGAGCCTTATGAGATGAGGGCAACTCTGCTCTAGCCTCTCCCTCTTCAAGTGAGATTATAATTTCCACCTCTGCAGGAAGCAAGAGGAAGGCTGGGGCTCAGTGTTCCTCCTTTCTTTGCCTATATATAGCAAAGACAGGCATTGGCAGTGATATACTGATGACTGTTTACTCACTAGCTCTCTAAAAGTGACTCAGACTCCATCGTTTTCTTATGTCTAGTCAATCAATAAAACAAGAAGTCAAGCCCTGATACTGGCATTTGACAATTTCTGAGATGTGAGCATTCACAATGAAACTATTGGCTCTCTCAGGCTGGTACCAGCTGCTCCAGCATATCCCTGCTTTGGGCTCCAGTTACATCTGTCTTCTGCACTTCAAATATTGGTAGTTTAAATGTAGCATAGTGTAAATTCCACTATAAATTCCTGATTTTTCTCAGGGGTCATACCATGTTACTGTGCTAGCGTAGCTTCCTCCCAGCAAACACTAGTTATATATAAGACCGTCACAAGTAGCTGGTGTCCCTTTTTATCAAAGGAAATAGTAAACCGAAATCAAGGAAGTTATACAAATTAGAATAGACCAGAATCCATAAAAATAAAGGAGTTCCTTGGCTGGAAGTGAGAGGAAAATCTCAGCCCAGTCAAGGAAAAGGGGAATGATTTCCCTAACAGGAATCTGCTCTTAGCAATCTCTGGGGTTGCAAGGGTTGCTGGGAATCAAGGGATCTAGACTCCTCACATATCTGTGGCTCCAGGCAGATCTCCTGCCTGCCATTCAAAAAGCCCATGTTATTATGCTCTCCACCTCTAGAGAAAGAACTGCTGAAGTAGAAATGCAGAAGAAAATGTATGATTTCTCACTTGTTCATATAGATATAGGATGTGGGGTTTGGGGTTGAAAAGATCACTCTTTTGCAAAAATGAAAAATATGGAAGTGGGTTTTGAGTGATAACCCAGTGGAATTGCTTGTCAACTCTGGGAGCAGGGAGGGAGACAACATGAATCATGTAACTTTGGAAAACTTACATGGAAATTTGTTATTGGAATAAAATTAAGATAAAAAACATTTTTACAAACCCGATGTTTAGTGTGGAGTATAGAAGTCTTGATAGGGGGAGAGAGGAGAGAGAGAGAGAGAGAGAGAGAGAGAGAGAGAGAGAGAGAGAGGAGAGAGAGAGAGAGAGAGAGAGAGAGAGAGAGAGAGAGAGAGAGAGAGAGAGAGGGAGAGAGAGGGAGAGAGAGGAGGGGACTTTTAGGTGTCTCAGTTGATTGAGACCCAGACTGGTCTCCTGGATTCCTAGGTCCTAGAATAAAATCTAGTCTCAGACACTTTCTAGCTGTGTGACCCTGGGCAAGTCATTTAACTCCAATTGCCTCGTTGCTCTTCTGTCTTGAAACTGATAATTAGTATTGATTCTTAGCCAGAAAGTCAGATTAAAAAAAAAAAAAGACACGTTACAGGAATCTTTGAATATTTGAACCATACTCATGAGTAGGAAGGGTTAAATTTAGTCTGCTTGGCCCAAGAGAACAGAATTAGAAATGATGGCTAGAAATTGCCAAAAGGCAGATTTAGGCTGGATGGAAGGAAAGATGTCCCAGCAACCCTAGCGGTTCAACAATGGAGTGGGTTATCTGGAAAGGTAGCTCACCACCCCATCCCAGGTCCTGGAGCAAGACAGCATTGTGACTTGGGAGGGATGTCACAGAAGGAGATTCTTGTTCAGACACAGGCTAGATGAGATGGTTTCTGAGGTCCCTTCCAACACGGAGCTTCTGTAAAAGAAGAGATTCAGATTTGCCTTTTCAATGAGCTTCTGATCCAGGCTCAGATTCTCTGCTTCCCAACTCAAAGGCAGTGAGTTCAGCTTAGGTTAACTCTCTGTTGCTAGTAACATTTCCCCACTGGTTTGATCCATTCTTACCGATTTTCCGGCATGAACGAGAGAAATGTTCCATTTTTCTATGTGAGAATTTCACACATGAAAAGAGGCAAAGCAGGCAACTGGCTTCAGTAAAGGTGGGTTATCTGAAGACCAGTTGGATGGAGCCACAGATGGTCATCCTGGGAGCTCTGATTAAAGGGAGAAGGGACCACTGTCTCAGCTGCCCCACCATCCAAGCCACAGGATCTCCCCTTTCGAGGGTGGGAGTGGGATGGGGAAATGTTGATTTTTTTTTTAATTCAAATGATTTCAATTGGAAAGTGAGAAATGCACCCAGCATGTGGCAATGGGTTGTGGTGGGAAAATGATGGGGCAAGAGTCAGAGTTCAAATCTTGTCTTTTTCCCCTTGCTATCAGGGTGGTCTTTAGCAAGTCAAGCTAGGGTCTAATGGGAAAAATCCTCACTTGAATTCAAGGGACCCTGGTTTCACCTCCCAGATAAGACACATCACTAAGTAATTTGGGGGAAATCATTTCAACCCTTTTTAAACCTGTTTTCCTCATCTTTAAAATGGGAACGATATACTTGGACTACTTTAACTCACTGTTGCAGTTGTGAGGATGAAATGAAATAATGGCAGTAGTTAGATCTGTATTTGCATGAAGTCAATTTAAATGTCACCTCCTGC